>NC_057798.1:249556547-249563611 GCF_018294505.1 Triticum aestivum
GCAGCTCCGGATTGGCGTGGGGGCAGCGGCTGAGGGCGGAAGACATGTTCGGGCGGCGGGGAAGTTGTGTCTGGCGGCGCGAGGGGAGCGGGGCTAGGGTTTGGACCCGGGATTTGGACGAGGTGCACATATTTATAGTTTCTCGGAGCTAGGAGAGTCCAAATGAGGAGCGGTTTTTGGCCACGCGATCGTGATCGAACGACCGTGAGCATGGAGGGGAGTTTGATGGGTTTTGGGCCAGTTTGGAAGAGGTGTTGGGCTGCAAAGAGAGAGGCTTTACGGTTACCCGGTTAACTGTTGGAGTACCAAACGACCTCCAAATGGCACGAAACTTCACAGGCGATCTACCGCTGCTATACCAAGGCCGCTTGGCAAACCTTGGGCCATTCCGAGAAAGTTTAGCACCCGCACATGAAACAAGGTCTGAGAGTGGGTGACGGGCGCGCGCGAATGGTCCGGACTCCGAACGGACAACGGAGAGAACTAGGAGAACCCGAACGGATGCAAGTTTTGAAAAACATGCAGATGAAATGCAGATGATGACATGGAAAAATGCAACACGCAAACAAATGACATGGCAACTACGGCGAATAACTGGCAGACACCTGGCGCATCGAATCTGGGGCGTTACACGAGGGGAGGCAGCTGAGGCGAGGTCGTAACCGGAACGCGAGAGATTGCTCGAATGAGACTAAGCACCCCTTCCCCGAACACACGCAAATCTCAAATTCGAATCCAACTTAAATCTAGTGGGGAAAGCAACAACCAAGGGAAAAGCAATGAAGGCAGAAAAGGCTGCGTCCGACACCTAGTTTAGTCTTTGACGTCTTCTCACCAGCGTGGAGCTAAGTGCTGCCACTGGGTGTGGGAGGGATCCCCAGGGCCTGAGGCCGGCACCCCTGAGACTCCGGGGCGTGGACAGCACCACTCATTATTACGTGAGAGTGTCACGGGGCGACGAGCTTCACAGCCACTGGGCCTTCTTCACAGGTACCAGCCTTCCTTCATATCACCAGACGAGGGCCCCGCCTTGCGCCACACTCTAGTGCCATCAATGACGACCGGAAACCAGGACGCCGCCGATGGGGTAGAGCGGTCGCCTGCGGTTCCCCCGACGACCACGGGTCCTCCGCCAGGGGCAGGCCCTGAGGCGCCTCCCCAGCGGAGGGACTACCTCCTGGGAACGCCTTGCTCCGAACGCCGCGGTGGTGATGTCGGATCTTGGCCCCTCCCCTGCAGCCCCCGATGCCCTCCTCCTAAGGGGTAGGAGGCTGCGGGAGCGGGGCAGCTGCTCGCTGTGGTGACCTGCATCTCCTGCGACCCATGATTAGCGCATGCCTGCTCCTGAGGAATTAGCAGTACCCAATAATCATCGCTTCCAGTGTGGCCGGTGGGGCCGCCCCGGGACTCCTGGAAGAGCTCAGCTTCTGGTGCCTCGTCCCCCCAGCTCGGGCTGAGGAGCGAGCCTTGTTCGCCCTCGCGCGGGTGCCCTTGGTCCAACATGCGGGGCACGTACTCTTCGGGGGCCGCCACCCCGAAGGCGACGTCATAATGCTCCACGCGCCATGCAGCTCTACTTCATGTGCCAACCTAGGGGTGGTAGCGCGGCGGCCCACTGGGGCCGTGGGTTGTGACAGTCCTTCTTCGCCAGCGGGGAGCGGAGTCAGTGCAGCCGCTGGCCCGGTGCCGGCGGCTTCATTGGTGCCGGGGTAGCCTTGGAGCCCGCGGGCGCGCGTGGGGCCCCCGCGCGGGCTTCTGTGGGCCTGAGACGGGAGTTGAGTGCAGAAGGGGTGAGCCCCCGAGGCAGCGAAGCCCAGGAGCTCTGCCACCCGCTCTAGCAGCACGTCGCAGCCGCCTTCCATCAGCCTGCACTGCAGCAGCTCTCGAGCAACCGTGAGCGCGGCCCTTGAGTTCGCCTGCTCCCGACGAGTGTACGGCGTCGTGGCCGCGACGTGGTTGGAGGCTCTTGCTGCCGACCGCGTCTGTCGTGGTGTGAGAGCTGTCAGGGTCTGTCCGCGTTGCCCACGGCCAGCAGCGCCCTGCGGACCACGAGCTGCCTGGGGCGTTGGGTCACCCGGGGCGAGCGGCTTTGTGCTGGCGGGCCAAGCTGTCTAGGGGGCAGGGTTTCCCGCTTGGTCGCCGGACATGGTGATGACGATGCGGCGGGACACGAAGTGGCGGAAGGTGGATCCCAGCGCACCCCTACCTGGCGCGCCAAATGTCGGATTTAGGGTTCCGGCAGACCCTTGAGGTTCGAACACTGGGGTGCACGCGGAGGTTTCGCCTTCTACCTACATGTTCCTCGCCGAATCGCTAGGATCTAAACTACGAGAAGAACAACACAAGAGACACAGGGTTTATACTGGTTCATGCCACCATTGTGGTGTAATACCCTACTCCAGTGTGTGGCGTGGTGGATTGCCTCTTGGGCTGATGATGAACAATACAAGGAAGAACAGCCTCGCGAGGGTCTATTCTTGTGGTGGTGTTGCCCTTTTGAAGGGGTTGATTCTAGATGCCTATCTTATCTCCAGATTCCTGTCCAGATATCTCTACCCTGTGGGTGGCTAGTCCTATTTATAGGCGGAGGCCCTAGGCCTCTTCCCAAATATTGAGCGGGAAGGGCGCCAACAATTGGCCATTTGAAGGGGAACATCTAGTACACTTATCCTGACTAAAGTTGGTCCTCGCCTGTCACAGGCTCTGGTGGTGACGCCAACTTGGGTTCCACGGTGACCTCCATCCTGCCATTGGACTGGTCTTGGTCTTGTTGCACCGAAATGGATGCCTTTGCTTGATGCTCTCGCCTGCGCTTGCTCCCCTTGCACTAAAGAGGAAAGAAGGACACTGCGCGGGTTGGCGCCCGGCTGGCGCCCTTGGTCGTCATGGCTTGCGCCATGGGCACCTCGCGAGGTACCCCGCCTTGAACTCTCCGCCTCCTCGTGAGACAGCCTGATGAGGCCGTGCTTGAGGAAGCTCCTTGTCGTCCGCCCCGCGAGGCTCGGCCCCTCGCGAGGGTCTTGAGCTTGTGTTGATGAAGATGGGCCATGCTGGGCCCCCTTTGAGCCACGCCGCAGGCCGCAGGCAGGCAAGTCTGGGGACCCCCGTTCCCAGAACGCCGACAGTACTTACGGTTAATCTTCATAGAGATTGGAGTTCCAGTCGTATTTGAGCGGAAGCATGTATTTCTGCTTGTATTTCAGACTGAAGAAGTCGAACAGATTCGGGCAGCGACTTCGTCGAGCTTGTGTCACTGAGTAAGTTTGACACTACATCAAGATGTCACTTCGTGGTTGTATCCCTACCCTCAATATGTGTTGCCTTCTCCTCTAGAATATGTGTTAGAGGGACAAACAATGGGTTCATCTCACCATCTTTGTGGCAGTTCTTCCTAGCAGCAGTGTTGTCACCCTGAAAGATAAACAAGTGGGTAGATAACAGGTATTGCACGTATAAGCATCAGCGATGTCAATTCATCTCGTTTCTTTGTTTACAGATCAAGAACACAAGCATAGATGTAGTTATAAACAACGTATAAGCATGAATGGTGAGTGTACTGTCAATTTATATCATTTCAGATTGGTAAATAGACACGGTTTAAATGACATTAATATAATATGGCATTGTTCATAGTTGAGACATAGCAGGATATGACATTGTGCTATTGTTGGTAGTCTCACCACACCACTGGATTACAGATCAACAACACAAGCATACACATAGTGCTAAAGAAGATAACTTGCTATGTTTAGTTTAATTTACATGGTACGAATAAGGAACTAAGATTGTACAACTAAAGACTGAAATTGAGAAGGACAACCTTATGTTTATGTACTTCTACTTTATAAACTTTGAACACGAAATTTGATGCAGACGACAAAAATAAACAACATTTGCACTCATAGCTATCCAAATATAGACAAGAAAGTGAAGACATGCTCTATAAAGGCCTTGTCCATATTGATGGGGGGCAATTCAAGAAGTTTACCGCATAATCTTCTTCAAGAGTATTGCCTTTATTCTATATTTTGTTAATAGTAAATACATATGTGAAAATATAGGAACAAATGGCGATTATTTAACTTAAGATGCAGAGTACAAATGTAAATACAGCATACAGGCAGAAGGCACTGACAAGAGCAATGCGGAGCTAAACTTCTTCAGTAACATTGGTTTTATTCAATACTTGGGCAAGAGTAAACGTAGATCTGATGTGTAGAAAAATGGAGGACAAAAGAAAATAAGCTGCAAAGTGTACATGAAGAACTAGCTGACAAATATAAGTATAGTGATGAAGGACAACAGATACTTACAAGAACAACGAAGAACTAAATTTCTTCATAGGCATTTGGTTTATTCTACATTAATTTAAGCATTAATATAGATCTAATTATTTGGAGCGAACAGTGGATAAGCAAGCTATAATGCACAATGATATCACATAATCCACCAGGTATGGATGCAAGGACATCGATAGGACAATAGGTACTCACAAGAGCAAAGCAGCGACTAGCATAGTTGTGATATCCTAGGTTTTGCGGCGCTGGTTCTATCACCAATATACGTCGGGTGCTATGTGATTTCTCCGGTAGCACCACCTTTTTCAAGGACTTTGCTTGTACTCCTTCAGGTTCTGCAATCACCCTCTTCCTTTTGGATGTCTAAAACACAAGAACAACATTTGAATGAAAAAACATGGTATGACGACAAATGGAATAGGTGTCGATAATGGATGGGCATGGCATCTTCACGCATATCATGAGTAAACTAAGCAGATGGCAGTGTAACGAAGCAAAAGAAATGCAAGACACCTTATGCAAGATATGTGCAACCAATAAAACCTTGCCAAATTAGAACATGCACCTTATTGGGGGAACAGGATAGGCCATCTGCCTTTGACTCCTTGAGCTCAAAATAGTCATTAGGATCATACTTTGAATACGAACCTATAGGTCGGGAGCATGTGGGTTTCATTGCATCCACAATGGACCTCAATCCCTTGATGCCAAGTTTGTTACCCATTGAACTGTTCCACAATATTCTTCTGATGTGCGCATTCTTATATTCATTGTGATTACGTACAATATCTGTAAAGCATGAAAACACAAATAGTAGTGAGATTATCTTTGTAATGCAGAGGATATTGCAATATAATAGAGGCTCCATGTAACCCTTGTGTGCTATCACTGGATTCTGATGAGAGAGCCCACGTGTGCTTTAATATGGTGAGTAGATTAATATAATCTGGCACAACTACACAAAAAATAGGCTCCCTGTTGGGGGCCCTAGATGTAAGGATGGTTGGCAAATGATAGGTTCATAATATAGAGTATAGAAAGTTTATTGCCAAACCATGATAACAAGAGCGTAGAGCCAGTAGGCACATCATAGTGTAGATAATAGGGGTACACCATAACCACCATAAATAAACTGGGAAAGTGGAACTTGCTAGAAAAAATAGGGTTTTTACGCTACTAATATGCAGCCTATCGATCACCTACAGGCCAACTCTATTCATCAAAAGGCGCACAACTATTACTATCAGTTTAGTCTATCAAAGACCGCGCGGTTCCCACCATTTCTGGGGTATTATGGCAGACCAACTCGAAGTGCGAAATCATTTAGCAGAACCGGCCCAATAGAGGTGTCGACTGCAGATGTCCCTGCTCCCCTTCCTGACAATGAACATACTATTCTTACTAAAGAAGAACAGAAGAGGAACATGTTAAAGAACAGAAGAGGAAGCATATTATTGGGATTCCCCTTCTTTCTATACAATGTTGGTTGCCCACCCATGATGAATCAGAGCGCCCAAAGAAATACAGTTCCGTGATGTCTCTCTATGTGTGGCCACATGCATTTGGAAAATCAAGTGGGAGCATTACCTGACCAATTAAATGTGTGTCTATTAACTAATGTCAGTATCATATCACAATTCGTATTTGAAGAAGTAAGCTTTGGACTTATGATTGGTGTGTAGTTTAGCTTCAAGAGTGGACCACTGCTAGTGCGACACAAAGCAACTACACAGATCATAGTGTAGGTTTAACGGGAAAACCGTAAGCACCAGGAGTAAAATCAGCAAAGTAGAACTTGCTGGAATATATGTGCTAGTATTGCTGGTACGGCTAGAAAGGCCTCGGATACTAGCTCTCTTCAACTGAAGGTGCGGTACTGTTAATATCAGTGTAACTCTCAAAGGCGACACAGCTCCCCGCATTTCCTTGCTAATATTATAGGATTCAAGTGGGCAGGCCACTACAATTCTGATTCCTATGTTTACAAAATCCTATGAATCAAAGAGGCCCGAAGATTTCAAAGTGTCCATCACAATAGACCATATAGACCTCTACACTGCAAATGTCCCTGCTCATCTTCACTCAAGCAACATATTGTACTACTATCATACTCTCTCCTTTACAAAATATAAGTCTTTGTAGAGATTTCCACTATGGATCACATACAGATGTATACAGATATATTTTAGAGTGTAGATTCACTTATTTTGCTCCATATGTAGTCCATGGTGGAATCCATACAAAGAATTGCATTTAGGAATAGAGAGAGTACTTATTAAAGAAGAATGGAAGAGGAACATGCTAAAGAAGAGCAAGCAGATTTTGGATAATAAAATGTTCGTTGCGCAGTGCCCACACATGATGAACCAGAGCGCATTAAGAATACAACTCCATGATGTCTCTCTATATGTGGTGCACGTGCTTTTTGAAAGTAAATTAGGAACATTAGCTGACCAATTAAACGTTATCTATTTTAATAATATCAGCATCATATCAGATTCGTATTTGAGCAACAAGTTTGGAATTCTGAGTGGCACGTTGTTTAGCTTGATGGATTCAGGAACAGCACTAAGCAGCCACGATGATGGTACTGAATATATAGGAATGTTTGCATGCAAGTCGCATGACTTTTTTCATTTGGGTCAGTCGACCATTTCAGGCGGTTGGATGAAGATCCTACGCCTCCTAACCGTTCTTCTTCCTCGTCTCTGATTCTTCCCATACAGAACACCACACGGGCCGCCGGCCAAACCACCGGCCCCGACC